>NC_138226.1:46155001-46157501 GCF_964197995.2 Scardinius erythrophthalmus
ACCCAGAGGTCGATGGATCGAAACCATCCTCTGCTAAGACTGCTTCACTTATAAACATTCTCTGTTCTTACCTGAAGAAAAGCTCACACATGTGCTCTTCATGTGTGCCTAAACACAAGTCCATTTGAAAACACCTGTGAATTGGAGCTCTTCTATGGCAAGCAGAGTGGCGCAGCGGAAGCGTGCTGGGCCCATAACCCAGAGGTCGATGGATCGAAACCATCCTCTGCTAAGACTGCTTTACTTATGTACATGCCCTGTACCTACTTGAAGAAAAGTTGCCTCAACTCTATGCTGAAACACTCTGTATTTTTCACCTGATCTAATTTATGACAGAACAGCACTTCAAGTGTGCCTAAACGCAAGTCCTTTTGAAAAGTTGTGGGTATGGCAGTTTTGTTATCAGGAGCAGAGTGGCGCAGCGGAAGCGTGCTGGGCCCATAACCCAGAGGTCGATGGATCGAAACCATCCTCTGCTAAGACTGCTTCACTTATAAACATTCCCTGTTCTTACCTGAAGAAAAGCTCACACATGTGCTCTTCATGTGTGCCTAAACACAAGTCCATTTGAAAACACCTGTGAATAGGAGCTCTTCTATGGCAAGCAGAGTGGCGCAGCGGAAGCGTGCTGGGCCCATAACCCAGAGGTCGATGGATCGAAACCATCCTCTGCTAAACCTTTTTTACTTAAACACATGCTCTGCTCCTACTCGAAGAAAAGTTGCCTCAACTCTATGCTAAAACACTCTGTATTTTTCACCTGATCTAATTTATGACAGGAGCACTACAAATGTGCCTAAACGCAAGTCCTTTTGAAAAGTTGTGGGTATGGCAGTTTTGTTATCAGGAGCAGAGTGGCGCAGCGGAAGCGTGCTGGGCCCATAACCCAGAGGTCGATGGATCGAAACCATCCTCTGCTAAGACTGCTTCACTTATAAACATTCTCTGTTCTTACTTGAAGAAAAACTCACACATGTGCTCTTCATGTGTGCCTAAACACAAGTCCATTTGAAAACACCTGTGAATTGGAGCTCTTCTATGGCAAGCAGAGTGCCGCAGCGGAAGCGTGCTGGGCCCATAACCCAGAGGTCGATGGATCGAAACCATCCTCTGCTAATACTGCTTCACTTATAAACATTCTCTGTTCTTACCTGAAGAAAAGCTCACACATGTGCTCTTCATGTGTGCCTAAACACAAGTCCATTTGAAAACACCTGTGGATTGGAGCTCTTCTATGGCAAGCAGAGTGGCGCAGCGGAAGCGTGCTGGGCCCATAACCCAGAGGTCGATGGATTGAAACCATCCTCTGCTAAGACTGCTTTACTTATGTACATGCCCTGTACCTACTTGAAGAAAAGTTGCCTCAACTCTATGCTGAAACACTCTGTATTTTTCACCTGATCTAATTTATGACAGAACAGCACTTCAAGTGTGCCTAAACGCAAGTCCTTTTGAAAAGTTGTGGGTATGGCAGTTTTGTTATCAGGAGCAGAGTGGCGCAGCGGAAGCGTGCTGGGCCCATAACCCAGAGGTCGATGGATCGAAACCATCCTCTGCTAAGACTGCTTCACTTATAAACATTCTCTGTTCTTACCTGAAGAAAAGCTCACACATGTGCTCTTCATGTGTGCCTAAACACAAGTCCATTTGAAAACACCTGTGAATTGGAGCTCTTCTATGGCAAGCAGAGTGGCGCAGCGGAAGCGTGCTGGGCCCATAACCCAGAGGTCGATGGATCGAAACCATCCTCTGCTAAGACTGCTTTACTTATGTACATGCCCTGTACCTACTTGAAGAAAAGTTGCCTCAACTCTATGCTGAAACACTCTGTATTTTTCACCTGATCTAATTTATGACAGAACAGCACTTCAAGTGTGCCTAAACGCAAGTCCTTTTGAAAAGTTGTGGGTATGGCAGTTTTGTTATCAGGAGCAGAGTGGCGCAGCGGAAGCGTGCTGGGCCCATAACCCAGAGGTCGATGGATCGAAACCATCCTCTGCTAAGACTGCTTCACTTATAAACATTCCCTGTTCTTACCTGAAGAAAAGCTCACACATGTGCTCTTCATGTGTGCCTAAACACAAGTCCATTTGAAAACACCTGTGAATAGGAGCTCTTCTATGGCAAGCAGAGTGGCGCAGCGGAAGCGTGCTGGGCCCATAACCCAGAGGTCGATGGATCGAAACCATCCTCTGCTAAACCTTTTTTACTTAAACACATGCTCTGCTCCTACTTGAAGAAAAGTTGCCTCAACTCTATGCTAAAACACTCTGTATTTTTCACCTGATCTAATTTATGACAGGAGCACTTCAAATGTGCCTAAACGCAAGTCCTTTTGAAAAGTTGTGGGTATGGCAGTTTTGTTATCAGGAGCAGAGTGGCGCAGCGGAAGCGTGCTGGGCCCATAACCCAGAGGTCGATGGATCGAAACCATCCTCTGCTAAGACTGCTTCACTTATAAACATTCTCTGTTCTTACTTGAAGAAAAACTCACACATGT
>NC_138226.1:46205001-46207501 GCF_964197995.2 Scardinius erythrophthalmus
ATCCGCGTTACTTTCAGGGTTCTAAATTAACTGTTTTGATCACCAGCCAATGTGGCTGGTAACTTTCTAAAGTTACCAGCCAATCAGAATATCCACTAGCCAAATTTTTTCCGGTGAAAATAAGAGAAATTATGAGTGCCACTGAATGTATTTGATTATTTTATTCGAATTGGTGGCATGAAAAACACAAAGTTACAATACAACAAAATTTACACAGAAAGTGCAAACATTTAATTTCAAGTTTGGGATCTATAATTTGAATCGCATGTCTTCAGAGCTCTTCATCTTCTTCAGAGGTGCCATCAGAATCTGAGCTACCCTCTGTTCCTTTTGTTCCATGTTTGCGCACAAAGTCAGGCCTGCGTGAGCGCAAACTGTCAGCATGCCAGATGTCAATGGCTTTGGTTGGATCAAAGTCTTTGATGTCAGGTAAGCACAACTGAGTTTTAAGGAGGTCAGAGAGGGTCTCACCTTTTAGGCGTGAGCGCCAGTCACTCTTTACCTGCTTCATAGCACTGAACCCTCTTTCACAGTCAGCTGTAGTTGCAGGGATGGTGAGGAGAGCATCAAAAAGATCAAGGACATCAGGACACCGATGGCGCAGCATTCTGTTCACAGTAGGCCAGGTCTTCTCAAAGGTTCCTGTAGCAGGGTGAGACAGGCAATATGCATTATGCATTTGCAAACAATTATACATTTTCAAATGCAACTTTAGTTATTAAAAGATGGCATTCAAATTTGGATTGTGCCTTTAACAAATGATATTTACTCTGATTCCTGACAAACAAAATAAAACTGTCTTACAATATTAGACATTTCTATAGAGCTTGGGAACTTTTCAAGTACTTGTTTAAAAATGCTACTGATAAGGTACATCAGTATGAATTTTTTTTTCCTCAAACATCATTCTCCAAGTACCTTGGCTGAATCCTGCTGTGTACAGTTCAGACTTGAGAATTGTCCATTGATCAGGGATCAACTCCACATCCACTCCAGCAGACAGTAAAAGAGGTCGGAAGTGACTGATGAGTTTGTTTACCTCTTCATCACCAAAATCTGAGAACAATGAGGAAAACATTAGTATAAAGTTAAGCAGTTGTCTTAAAACATAAAATGCGTAAAGATTTGTTCATTACATTTGAATTGCTAACCTGAACTCGTGTCTGCCTCTGGCCAGCACTGGAAACTGGTCAGCCGCATAGCCTGCAGGACACCATTGTTCACATCACTAAATCTAGCAGTGATGCACCGGCACAGAGAATCGATGAGCTCATTCTTTGCCTTGTCATGCTGGTCGGCATCAGCAGGCTTCAGGAGGACTCCCTCATAGGTGTCTGTGTCCAGCACTGCTCTCAGCTTAGGCCCAGGTCTACAGTTGTGCAGAGATAGATGGATGAGCATCTTTTTAATTATTTTTTATTTATACTGAGGTGAAAACACACCAAACACACATCATAAATTGTAGGATATATAACACATACCTCGACTTGTACTTTTCTATGACAGCCTGAGTGGAGGAAAGGCAGCTCTGAGCTTCAGCCAGGGTTGACACTGACCTCTGCAGTGACTTGGAGAGGTTGCTCAGTTGATAGATGGTGTCATGGAGAAGGCAGCAAAATCTGAGCACTCCACCATCCTTGCCTATGTTGAGGAACCCCTTGGCTTTGGCCCTCAGAACTGCATTGATGTTCGTGGCCTCCTGGGACTACAAACAAAACAACTGCATTATATCAGACAGCATTTAAAACTGATGAAAAGAAAGCAAACATTAAATAATCCATCTACACTGCTGGTTTTAGTAGGCTATACATTAACATACCTTCTCCTCTAAGTGGTGTACAATGCCAGCATATCCCCTGAGAAAATGGTCAAGTGCTTTGAAGAGATGTGGTAGCCACCGGGTTCCACCTACTCTGGTTGGCATCAAAGCCTTCATGTTGAGCTCCCTAAAGTGTTGCTTTAGGCTGGCCCTGTTCACTCCACTCTTATGATATAAGGTGTAGAGTCCACTCAACAGGTCCTCAACTTTCCTGGCCATCACATTTTTCCTTATTCCGTCTGAAAAGGCAAGCTCTAGCTTATGGGCCATGCAGTGGATCCCCAGCACATTTGGTCTGTCTGCACGCAGTTTTGTAACTACACCATTTTTTACCCCTGTCATTACAGATGCTCCATCTGTGGTGATTGCAACTAGCTTGTCCTTCCAATCAGTGCTGACTCCATTTTCCATTATACTGCACACTGCTTCAGCTATATTTGTAGCATCTGGCTTTGAGACAGCTTTTACCCCGACAAAATCAACTTTGACCTTCCCCTCACTGGCACTCCTGACGTAGACCATTTCTTCTTCCATCACTGCACTGTCCAGGGATCCATCTGACATGACCGAGATGAACTTGACATCTGATAATCTTTCCCTCATCTTTCTTTTCTCATCCTCTGCTATGTAGTGTATGAACTCTTTTGCCTGGTAGTCATTTGTGTATGTCTCTCCTATCTT
>NC_138226.1:46212501-46225001 GCF_964197995.2 Scardinius erythrophthalmus
ACATCCTGCTTGTTTGTTCAGAAAATCTGTGTGTATGCCCTATTCAAATGCCTCATTGACTAAGCCACCTGAATGAGATGGAGAATTAGTAGGGCAAGCGAGTCATGCCCCAGTGGCCTGTCGAAGTAGTCGTTCATCCGCGTTACTTTGTGTGCTGGCCTTGTTTTAATGCCGATGCTGTTGATGTCACTGAAGCCAAAGTAATGGGGGCACAGGTTTTTATCAGCCCCAGTGGCCTAATGGATAAGGCACTGGCCTCCTAAGCCAGGGATTGTGGGTTTGAGTCCCATCTGGGGTGGTTTACAGCAGAGTGGCGCAGCGGAAGCGTGCTGGGCCCATAACCCAGAGGTCGATGGATCGAAACCATCCTCTGCTAAGACTGCTTCACTTATAAACATTCTCTGTTCTTACTTGAAGAAAAACTCACACATGTGCTCTTCATGTGTGCCTAAACACAAGTCCATTTGAAAACACCTGTGAATAGCCTTTATGCCAAGCTGCACTACTTCCTGAACTTCAGCCAGCTCATTTGTTTCCTGCCTGCCATTATTGGACAAACTGATTAATCCAGGTGTGCCTGACCTCAGTAACAATAATCAGACACACCTGGATTAATCAGTTTGTCCAATAATGGCAGACAGGAAACAAAGGAGCTGGCTGAAGTTCAGGAAGTAGTGCAGCTGGGCATAAGGCCTATTGGAGCTCTTCTATGGCGAGCAGAGTGGCGCAGCGGAAGCGTGCTGGGCCCATAACCCAGAGGTCGATGGATCGAAACAATCCTCTGCTAAGGCTTCTTCACTTATATAAATGTTTTTACCCAAATAAAGAGCAACTTCCACATCCTGCTTGTTCGTTCAGAAAATCTGTGTGTATGCCCTATTCAAATGCCTCATTGACTAAGCCACCTGAATGAGATGGAGAATTAGTAGGGCAAGCGAGTCATGCCCCAGTGGCCTGTCGAAGTAGTCGTTCATCCGCGTTACTTTCAGGGTTCTAAATTAACTGTTTTGATCACCAGCCAATGTGGCTGGTAACTTTCTAAAGTTACCAGCCAATCAGAATATCCACTAGCCAAATTTTTTCCGGTGAAAATAAGAGAAATTATGAGTGCCACTGAATGTATTTGATTATTTTATTCGAATTGGTGGCATGAAAAACACAAAGTTACAATACAACAAAATTTACACAGAAAGTGCAAACATTTAATTTCAAGTTTGGGATCTATAATTTGAATCGCATGTCTTCAGAGCTCTTCATCTTCTTCAGAGGTGCCATCAGAATCTGAGCTACCCTCTGTTCCTTTTGTTCCATGTTTGCGCACAAAGTCAGGCCTGCGTGAGCGCAAACTGTCAGCATGCCAGATGTCAATGGCTTTGGTTGGATCAAAGTCTTTGATGTCAGGTAAGCACAACTGAGTTTTAAGGAGGTCAGAGAGGGTCTCACCTTTTAGGCGTGAGCGCCAGTCACTCTTTACCTGCTTCATAGCACTGAACCCTCTTTCACAGTCAGCTGTAGTTGCAGGGATGGTGAGGAGAGCATCAAAAAGATCAAGGACATCAGGACACCGATGGCGCAGCATTCTGTTCACAGTAGGCCAGGTCTTCTCAAAGGTTCCTGTAGCAGGGTGAGACAGGCAATATGCATTATGCATTTGCAAACAATTATACATTTTCAAATGCAACTTTAGTTATTAAAAGATGGCATTCAAATTTGGATTGTGCCTTTAACAAATGATATTTACTCTGATTCCTGACAAACAAAATAAAACTGTCTTACAATATTAGACATTTCTATAGAGCTTGGGAACTTTTCAAGTACTTGTTTAAAAATGCTACTGATAAGGTACATCAGTATGAATTTTTTTTTCCTCAAACATCATTCTCCAAGTACCTTGGCTGAATCCTGCTGTGTACAGTTCAGACTTGAGAATTGTCCATTGATCAGGGATCAACTCCACATCCACTCCAGCAGACAGTAAAAGAGGTCGGAAGTGACTGATGAGTTTGTTTACCTCTTCATCACCAAAATCTGAGAACAATGAGGAAAACATTAGTATAAAGTTAAGCAGTTGTCTTAAAACATAAAATGCGTAAAGATTTGTTCATTACATTTGAATTGCTAACCTGAACTCGTGTCTGCCTCTGGCCAGCACTGGAAACTGGTCAGCCGCATAGCCTGCAGGACACCATTGTTCACATCACTAAATCTAGCAGTGATGCACCGGCACAGAGAATCGATGAGCTCATTCTTTGCCTTGTCATGCTGGTCGGCATCAGCAGGCTTCAGGAGGACTCCCTCATAGGTGTCTGTGTCCAGCACTGCTCTCAGCTTAGGCCCAGGTCTACAGTTGTGCAGAGATAGATGGATGAGCATCTTTTTAATTATTTTTTATTTATACTGAGGTGAAAACACACCAAACACACATCATAAATTGTAGGATATATAACACATACCTCGACTTGTACTTTTCTAT
This sequence comes from Scardinius erythrophthalmus, assembly GCF_964197995.2. Lineage (NCBI taxonomy): Eukaryota > Metazoa > Chordata > Actinopteri > Cypriniformes > Leuciscidae > Scardinius > Scardinius erythrophthalmus. Next base: position 46,214,975 of record NC_138226.1, read on the forward strand.
GACAGCCTGAGTGGAGGAAAGGCAGCTCTGAGCTTCAGCCAGGGTTGACACTGACCTCTGCAGTGACTTGGAGAGGTTGCTCAGTTGATAGATGGTGTCATGGAGAAGGCAGCAAAATCTGAGCACTCCACCATCCTTGCCTATGTTGAGGAACCCCTTGGCTTTGGCCCTCAGAACTGCATTGATGTTCGTGGCCTCCTGGGACTACAAACAAAACAACTGCATTATATCAGACAGCATTTAAAACTGATGAAAAGAAAGCAAACATTAAATAATCCATCTACACTGCTGGTTTTAGTAGGCTATACATTAACATACCTTCTCCTCTAAGTGGTGTACAATGCCAGCATATCCCCTGAGAAAATGGTCAAGTGCTTTGAAGAGATGTGGTAGCCACCGGGTTCCACCTACTCTGGTTGGCATCAAAGCCTTCATGTTGAGCTCCCTAAAGTGTTGCTTTAGGCTGGCCCTGTTCACTCCACTCTTATGATATAAGGTGTAGAGTCCACTCAACAGGTCCTCAACTTTCCTGGCCATCACATTTTTCCTTATTCCGTCTGAAAAGGCAAGCTCTAGCTTATGGGCCATGCAGTGGATCCCCAGCACATTTGGTCTGTCTGCACGCAGTTTTGTAACTACACCATTTTTTACCCCTGTCATTACAGATGCTCCATCTGTGGTGATTGCAACTAGCTTGTCCTTCCAATCAGTGCTGACTCCATTTTCCATTATACTGCACACTGCTTCAGCTATATTTGTAGCATCTGGCTTTGAGACAGCTTTTACCCCGACAAAATCAACTTTGACCTTCCCCTCACTGGCACTCCTGACGTAGACCATTTCTTCTTCCATCACTGCACTGTCCAGGGATCCATCTGACATGACCGAGATGAACTTGACATCTGATAATCTTTCCCTCATCTTTCTTTTCTCATCCTCTGCTATGTAGTGTATGAACTCTTTTGCCTGGTAGTCATTTGTGTATGTCTCTCCTATCTTCAAGCCTTTTTTCCTGTCAACCCTGAAATTAATTTTCGTGTAAAACCACTGTTAGCGTCTACAATACAGTAAAGTTACATTTCAGTGAGATTGTTTTTTCTTTTTGAAACCCTCAAACGTAAAGTTTCATCTGTGTCGATGGAAGCACTTTAAATCATATTAAATGCACTGTTTCTGAAACATGTAAATTGTAACGTTAATTCACTTACTCACACATCCATGCGAAGTCGGTGAAAGGCCTTCCCTTCTTTCCGATGGCGTGAGCATTTCTAAAAAGTAGCTGCATCTTCTCCAACTCAGACGTCTTCAATAAAGCGAGGCTTCTCCCAGCAAGGCTCTCTTCAATACGACCTGTCTTGGCAGTTTTAATCGTTAGGCTCTCCTGATGACTTCGGGAACTCTCATGGTCCTTTACTGCCTCTACTTTAAAATTATTAGTTCCTACTACGAAATTGTTTGTTTTGTTTTTTTCTTTAGCGTACATGCGGCAATCCTGACAAAACATGACAACATTTTCGTGATCAAACACTAGCCATTCACGACCCGTCAGCCATTTGGCATTAAATTTTCTTTTCTTAATTTCTCTGATACCCTCCTCATCCCCTGCCTCGTTCATGGCCTCGTTCCTCTTCTCGCCCCCAGAAGTCTGTCCCAACCACCGCCACATTTCGTTTAATATTAACCTAACTGTTACTTTACTACTAGCCAACTCCGTTCGTCTTAGTTATTTTTTTTGTGTTTTCTGTGTCCTTTCGTTTCCATGGTTTCTCGCGCTGGTTTCACTGCAAACTGCGCGCAGCCAATGGGCGTATGAAACGTCATCACGTAGCATTACGGCACAGTGTTCATGGGAAATGTAGGAAGTACTGCCAGGGGGATAAATGACCGAGAACGAGCGGAACAGAGCCTTATGTATCATGCATGTAATGCCTCATGCATCACCGGCCAAACTGGCTAGTAAGTTTTTATTAACACCCGCCAAAATTAATTTTAACCCGCATTTGGCGGGTTGGCGGGTGTTAATTTAGAACCCTGGTTACTTTGTGTGCTGGCCTTGTTTTAATGCAGATGCTGTTGATGTCACTGAAGCCAAAGTAATGGGGGCACAGGTTTTTATCAGCCCCAGTGGCCTAATGGATAAGGCACTGGCCTCCTAAGCCAGGGATTGTGGGTTCGAGTCCCATCTGGGGTGGTTTACAGCAGAGTGGCGCAGCGGAAGCGTGCTGGCCCATAACCCAGAGGTCGATGGATCGAAACCATCCTCTGCTAAGACTGCTTTACTTATGTACATGCCCTGTACCTACTTGAAGAAAAGTTGCCTCAACTCTATGCTGAAACACTCTGTATTTTTCACCTGATCTAATTTATGACAGAACAGCACTTCAAGTGTGCCTAAAAGCAAGTCCTTTTGAAAAGTTGTGGGTATGGCAGTTTTGTTATCAGGAGCAGAGTGGCGCAGCGGAAGGGTGCTGGGCCCATAACCCAGAGGTCGATGGATCGAAACCATCCTCTGCTAAGACTGCTTTACTTATAAACATTCTCTGTTCTTACCTGAAGAAAAGCTCACACATGTGCTCTTCATGTGTGCCTAAACACAAGTCCATTTGAAAACACCTGTGAATAGGAGCTCTTCTATGGCAAGCAGAGTGGCGCAGCGGAAGCGTGCTGGGCCCATAACCCAAAGGTCGATGGATCGAAACCATCCTCTGCTAAACCTTTTTTACCTAAACACATGCTCTGCTCCTACTTGAAGAAAAGTTGCCTCAACTCTATGCTAAAACACTCTGTATTTTTCACCTGATCTAATTTATGACAGGAGCACTTCAAATGTGCCTAAACGCAAGTCCTTTTGAAAAGTTGTGGGTATGGCAGTTTTGTTATCAGGAGCAGAGTGGCGCAGCGGAAGCGTGCTGGGCCCATAACCCAGAGGTCGATGGATCAAAACCATCCTCTGCTAAGACTGCTTCACTTATAAACATTCTCTGTTCTTACTTGAAGAAAAACTCACACAGGTGCTCTTCATGTGTGCCTAAACACAAGTCCATTTGAAAACACCTGTGAATTGGAGCTCTTCTATGGCGAGCAGAGTGGCGCAGCGGAAGCGTGCTGGGCCCATAACCCAGAGGTCGATGGATCGAAACAATCCTCTGCTAAGGCTTCTTCACTTATATACATGTTTTTACCCAAATAAAGAGCAACTTCCACATCCTGCTTGTTCGTTCAGAAAATCTGTGTGTATGCCCTATTCAAATGCCTCATTGACTAAGCCACCTGAATGAGATGGAGAATTAGTAGGGCAAGCGAGTCATGCCCCAGTGGCCTGTCGAAGTAGTCGTTCATCCGCGTTACTTTGTGTGCTGGCCTTGTTTTAATGCCGATGCTGTTGATGTCACTGAAGCCAAAAGAATGGGGGCACAGGTTTTTATCATCCCCAGTGGCCTAATGGATAAGGCACTGGCCTCCTAAGCCAGGGATTGTGGGTTCGAGTCCCATCTGGGCTGGTTTACAGCAGAGTGGCGCAGCGGAAGCGTGCTGGGCCCATAACCCAGAGGTCGATGGATCGAAACCATCCTCTGCTAAGACTGCTTCACTTATAAACATTCTCTGTTCTTACTTGAAGAAAAACTCACACATGTACTCTTCATGTGTGCCTAAACACAAGTCCATTTGAAAACACCTGTGAATTGGAGCTCTTCTATGGCGAGCAGAGTGGCGCAGCGGAAGCGTGCTGGGCCCATAACCCGGAGGTCGATGATCGAAACAATTCTCTGCTAAGGCTTCTTCACTTATATACATGTTTTTACCCAAATAAAGAGCAACTTCCACATCCTGCTTGTTCGTTCAGAAAATCTGTGTGTATGCCCTATTCAAATGCCTCATTGACTAAGCCACCTGAATGAGATGGAGAATTAGTAGGGCAAGCGAGTCATGCCCCAGTGGCCTGTCGAAGTAGTCGTTCATCCGCGTTACTTTGTGTGCTGGCCTTGTTTTAATACAGATGCTGTTGATGTCACTGAAGCCAAAGTAATGGGGGCACAGGTTTTTATCAGCCCCAGTGGCCTAATGGATAAGGCACTGGCCTCCTAAGCCAGGGATTGTGGGTTCGAGTCCCATCTGGGGTGGTTTACAGCAGAGTGGCGCAGCGGAAGCGTGCTGGCCCATAACCCAGAGGTCGATGGATCGAAACCATCCTCTGCTAAGACTGCTTTACTTATGTACATGCCCTGTACCTACTTGAAGAAAAGTTGCCTCAACTCTATGCTGAAACACTCTGTATTTTTCACCTGATCTAATTTATGACAGAACAGCACTTCAAGTGTGCCTAAACGCAAGTCCTTTTGAAAAGTTGTGGGTATGGCAGTTTTGTTATCAGGAGCAGAGTGGCGCAGCGGAAGCGTGCTGGGCCCATAACCCAGAGGTCGATGGATCGAAACCATCCTCTGCTAAACCTTTTTTACTTAAACACATGCTCTGCTCCTACTTGAAGAAAAGTTGCCTCAACTCTATGCTAAAACACTCTGTATTTTTCACCTGATCTAATTTATGACAGGAGCACTTCAAATGTGCCTAAACGCAAGTCCTTTTGAAAAGTTGTGGGTATGGCAGTTTTCTTATCAGGAGCAGAGTGGCGCAGCGGAAGCGTGCTGGGCCCATAACCCAGAGGTCGATGGATCGAAACCATCCTCTGCTAAGACTGCTTCACTTATAAACATTCTCTGTTCTTACTTGAAGAAAAACTCACACATGTGCTCTTCATGTGTGCCTAAACACAAGTCCATTTGAAAACACCTGTGAATTGGAGCTCTTCTATGGTGAGCAGAGTGGCGCAGCGGAAGCGTGCTGGGCCCATAACCGAGGGGTCGATGGATCGAAACAATCCTCTGCTAAGGCTTCTTCACTTATATACATGTTTTTACCCAAATAAAGAGCAACTTCCACATCCTGCTTGTTCGTTCAGAAAATCTGTGTGTATGCCCTATTCAAATGCCTCATTGACTAAGCCACCTGAATGAGATGGAGAATTAGTAGGGCAAGCGAGTCATGCCCCAGTGGCCTGTCGAAGTAGTCGTTCATCCGCGTTACTTTGTGTGCTGGCCTTGTTTTAATGCCGATGCTGTTGATGTCACTGAAGCCAAAGTAATGGGGGCACAGGTTTATATCAGCCCCAGTGGCCTAATGGATAAGGCACTGGCCTCCTAAGCCAGGGATTGTGGGTTCGAGTCCCATCTGGGGTGGTTTACAGCAGAGTGGCGCAGCGGAAGCGTGCTGGGCCCATAACCCAGAGGTCGATGGATCGAAACCATCCTCTGCTAAGACTGCTTCACTTATAAACATTCTCTGTTCTTACCTGAAGAAAAGCTCACACATGTGCTCTTCATGTGTGCCTAAACACAAGTCCATTTGAAAACACCTGTGAATAGGAGCTCTTCTATGGCAAGCAGAGTGGCGCAGCGGAAGCGTGCTGGGCCCATAACCCAGAGGTCGATGGATCGAAACCATCCTCTGCTAAACCTTTTTTACTTAAACACATGCTCTGCTCCTACTTGAAGAAAAGTTGCCTCAACTCTATGCTAAAACACTCTGTATTTTTCACCTGATCTAATTTATGACAGGAGCACTTCAAATGTGCCTAAACGCAAGTCCTTTTGAAAAGTTGTGGGTATGGCAGTTTTCTTATCAGGAGCAGAGTGGCGCAGCGGAAGCGTGCTGGGCCCATAACCCAGAGGTCGATGGATCGAAACCATCCTCTGCTAAGACTGCTTCACTTATAAACATTCTCTGTTCTTACTTGAAGAAAAACTCACACATGTGCTCTTCATGTGTGCCTAAACACAAGTCCATTTGAAAACACCTGTGAATTGGAGCTCTTCTATGGCGAGCAGAGTGGCGCAGCGGAAGCGTGCTGGGCCCATAACCCAGAGGTCGATGGATCGAAACAATCCTCTGCTAAGGCTTCTTCACTTATATACATGTTTTTACCCAAATAAAGAGCAACTTCCACATCCTGCTTGTTTGTTCAGAAAATCTGTGTGTATGCCCTATTCAAATGCCTCATTGACTAAGCCACCTGAATGAGATGGAGAATTAGTAGGGCAAGCGAGTCATGCCCCAGTGGCCTGTCGAAGTAGTCGTTCATCCGCGTTACTTTGTGTGCTGGCCTTGTTTTAATGCCGATGCTGTTGATGTCACTGAAGCCAAAGTAATGGGGGCACAGGTTTTTATCAGCCCCAGTGGCCTAATGGATAAGGCACTGGCCTCCTAAGCCAGGGATTGTGGGTTTGAGTCCCATCTGGGGTGGTTTACAGCAGAGTGGCGCAGCGGAAGCGTGCTGGGCCCATAACCCAGAGGTCGATGGATCGAAACCATCCTCTGCTAAGACTGCTTCACTTATAAACATTCTCTGTTCTTACTTGAAGAAAAACTCACACATGTGCTCTTCATGTGTGCCTAAACACAAGTCCATTTGAAAACACCTGTGAATAGCCTTTATGCCAAGCTGCACTACTTCCTGAACTTCAGCCAGCTCATTTGTTTCCTGCCTGCCATTATTGGACAAACTGATTAATCCAGGTGTGCCTGACCTCAGTAACAATAATCAGACACACCTGGATTAATCAGTTTGTCCAATAATGGCAGACAGGAAACAAAGGAGCTGGCTGAAGTTCAGGAAGTAGTGCAGCTGGGCATAAGGCCTATTGGAGCTCTTCTATGGCGAGCAGAGTGGCGCAGCGGAAGCGTGCTGGGCCCATAACCCAGAGGTCGATGGATCGAAACAATCCTCTGCTAAGGCTTCTTCACTTATATAAATGTTTTTACCCAAATAAAGAGCAACTTCCACATCCTGCTTGTTCGTTCAGAAAATCTGTGTGTATGCCCTATTCAAATGCCTCATTGACTAAGCCACCTGAATGAGATGGAGAATTAGTAGGGCAAGCGAGTCATGCCCCAGTGGCCTGTCGAAGTAGTCGTTCATCCGCGTTACTTTCAGGGTTCTAAATTAACTGTTTTGATCACCAGCCAATGTGGCTGGTAACTTTCTAAAGTTACCAGCCAATCAGAATATCCACTAGCCAAATTTTTTCCGGTGAAAATAAGAGAAATTATGAGTGCCACTGAATGTATTTGATTATTTTATTCGAATTGGTGGCATGAAAAACACAAAGTTACAATACAACAAAATTTACACAGAAAGTGCAAACATTTAATTTCAAGTTTGGGATCTATAATTTGAATCGCATGTCTTCAGAGCTCTTCATCTTCTTCAGAGGTGCCATCAGAATCTGAGCTACCCTCTGTTCCTTTTGTTCCATGTTTGCGCACAAAGTCAGGCCTGCGTGAGCGCAAACTGTCAGCATGCCAGATGTCAATGGCTTTGGTTGGATCAAAGTCTTTGATGTCAGGTGAGCACAACTGAGTTTTAAGGAGGTCAGAGAGGGTCTCACCTTTTAGGCGTGAGCGCCAGTCACTCTTTACCTGCTTCATAGCACTGAACCCTCTTTCACAGTCAGCTGTAGTTGCAGGGATGGTGAGGAGAGCATCAAAAAGATCAAGGACATCAGGACACCGATGGCGCAGCATTCTGTTCACAGTAGGCCAGGTCTTCTCAAAGGTTCCTGTAGCAGGGTGAGACAGGCAATATGCATTATGCATTTGCAAACAATTATACATTTTCAAATGCAACTTTAGTTATTAAAAGATGGCATTCAAATTTGGATTGTGCCTTTAACAAATGATATTTACTCTGATTCCTGACAAACAAAATAAAACTGTCTTACAATATTAGACATTTCTATAGAGCTTGGGAACTTTTCAAGTACTTGTTTAAAAATGCTACTGATAAGGTACATCAGTATGATTTTTTTTTTCCTCAAACATCATTCTCCAAGTACCTTGGCTGAATCCTGCTGTGTACAGTTCAGACTTGAGAATTGTCCATTGATCAGGGATCAACTCCACATCCACTCCAGCAGACAGTAAAAGAGGTCGGAAGTGACTGATGAGTTTGTTTACCTCTTCATCACCAAAATCTGAGAACAATGAGGAAAACATTAGTATAAAGTTAAGCAGTTGTCTTAAAACATAAAATGCGTAAAGATTTGTTCATTACATTTGAATTGCTAACCTGAACTCGTGTCTGCCTCTGGCCAGCACTGGAAACTGGTCAGCCGCATAGCCTGCAGGACACCATTGTTCACATCACTAAATCTAGCAGTGATGCACCGGCACAGAGAATCGATGAGCTCATTCTTTGCCTTGTCATGCTGGTCGGCATCAGCAGGCTTCAGGAGGACTCCCTCATAGGTGTCTGTGTCCAGCACTGCTCTCAGCTTAGGCCCAGGTCTACAGTTGTGCAGAGATAGATGGATGAGCATCTTTTTAATTATTTTTTATTTATACTGAGGTGAAAACACACCAAACACACATCATAAATTGTAGGATATATAACACATACCTCGACTTGTACTTTTCTATGACAGCCTGAGTGGAGGAAAGGCAGCTCTGAGCTTCAGCCAGGGTTGACACTGACCTCTGCAGTGACTTGGAGAGGTTGCTCAGTTGATAGATGGTGTCATGGAGAAGGCAGCAAAATCTGAGCACTCCACCATCCTTGCCTATGTTGAGGAACCCCTTGGCTTTGGCCCTCAGAACTGCATTGATGTTCGTGGCCTCCTGGGACTACAAACAAAACAACTGCATTATATCAGACAGCATTTAAAACTGATGAAAAGAAAGCAAACATTAAATAATCCATCTACACTGCTGGTTTTAGTAGGCTATACATTAACATACCTTCTCCTCTAAGTGGTGTACAATGCCAGCATATCCCCTGAGAAAATGGTCAAGTGCTTTGAAGAGATGTGGTAGCCACCGGGTTCCACCTACTCTGGTTGGCATCAAAGCCTTCATGTTGAGCTCCCTAAAGTGTTGCTTTAGGCTGGCCCTGTTCACTCCACTCTTATGATATAAGGTGTAGAGTCCACTCAACAGGTCCTCAACTTTCCTGGCCATCACATTTTTCCTTATTCCGTCTGAAAAGGCAAGCTCTAGCTTATGGGCCATGCAGTGGATCCCCAGCACATTTGGTCTGTCTGCACGCAGTTTTGTAACTACACCATTTTTTACCCCTGTCATTACAGATGCTCCATCTGTGGTGATTGCAACTAGCTTGTCCTTCCAATCAGTGCTGACTCCATTTTCCATTATACTGCACACTGCTTCAGCTATATTTGTAGCATCTGGCTTTGAGACAGCTTTTACCCCGACAAAATCAACTTTGACCTTCCCCTCACTGGCACTCCTGACGTAGACCATTTCTTCTTCCATCACTGCACTGTCCAGGGATCCATCTGACATGACCGAGATGAACTTGACATCTGATAATCTTTCCCTCATCTTTCTTTTCTCATCCTCTGCTATGTAGTGTATGAACTCTTTTGCCTGGTAGTCATTTGTGTATGTCTCTCCTATCTTCAAGCCTTTTTTCCTGTCAACCCTGAAATTAATTTTCGTGTAAAACCACTGTTAGCGTCTACAATACAGTAAAGTTACATTTCAGTGAGATTGTTTTTTCTTTTTGAAACCCTCAAACGTAAAGTTTCATCTGTGTCGATGGAAGCACTTTAAATCATATTAAATGCACTGTTTCTGAAACATGTAAATTGTAACGTTAATTCACTTACTCACACATCCATGCGAAGTCGGTGAAAGGCCTTCCCTTCTTTCCGATGGCGTGAGCATTTCTAAAAAGTAGCTGCATCTTCTCCAACTCAGACGTCTTCAATAAAGCGAGGCTTCTCCCAGCAAGGCTCTCTTCAATACGACCTGTCTTGGCAGTTTTAATCGTTAGGCTCTCCTGATGACTTCGGGAACTCTCATGGTCCTTTACTGCCTCTACTTTAAAATTATTAGTTCCTACTACGAAATTGTTTGTTTTGTTTTTTTCTTTAGCGTACATGCGGCAATCCTGACAAAACATGACAACATTTTCGTGATCAAACACTAGCCATTCACGACCCGTCAGCCATTT
>NC_138226.1:46255001-46257501 GCF_964197995.2 Scardinius erythrophthalmus
TCATGTGTGCCTAAACACTAGTCCATTTGAAAACACCTGTGAATTGGAGCTCTTCTATGGCGAGCAGAGTTGCTCAGCGGAAGCGTGCTGGGCCCATAACCCAGAGGTCGATGGATCGAAACCATCCTCTGCTAAGGCTTCTTCACTTATATACATGTTTTTACCCAAATAAAGAGCAACTTCCACATCCTGCTTGTTCGTTCAGAAAATCTGTGTGTATGCCCTATTCAAATGCCTCATTGACTAAGCCACCTGAATGAGAAGTTGCCTCAACTCTATGCTGAAACACTCTGTATTTTTCACCTGATCTAATTTATGACAGAAAAGCACTTCAAGTGTGCCTAAACGCAAGTCCTTTTGAAAAGTTGTGGGTATGGCAGTTTTGTTATCAGGAGTAGAGTGGCGCAGCGGAAGCGTGCTGGGCCCCTAACCCAGAGGTCGATGGATCGAAACCATCCTCTGCTAAGACTGCTTCACTTATAAACATTCTCTGTTCTTACCTGAAGAAAAGCTCACACATGTGCTCTTCATGTGTGCCTAAACACAAGTCCATTTGAAAACACCTGTGAATAGGAGCTCTTCTATGGCGAGCAGAGTGGCGCAGCGGAAGCGTGCTGGGCCCATAACCCAGAGGTCGATGGACCGAAACCATCCTCTGCTAAACCTTTTTTACTTAAATACATGCTCTGCTCCTACTTGAAGAAAAGTTGCCTCAACTCTATGCTAAAACACTCTGTATTTTTCACCTGATCTAATTTATGACAGGAGCACTTCAAATGTGCCTAAACGCAAGTCCTTTTGAAAAGTTGTGGATATGGCAGGTTTGTTTTCAGGAGCAGAGTGGCACAGCGGAAGTGTGCTGGGCCCATAACCCAGAGGTCGATGGACCGAAACCATCCTCTGCGAAGACTGCTTCACTTATAAACATTATCTGTTCTTACCTGAAGAAAAGCTCACACGTGTGCCTAAACACAAGTCCATTTGAAAACACTTGTGAATTGGAGCTCATCTATGGCAAGCAGAGTGGCGCAGCGGAAGCGTGCTGGGCCCATAACCCAGAGGTCGATGGATCGAAACCAACCTCTGCTAAGACTGCTTTACTTATGTACATGCCCTGTTCCTACTTGAAGAAAAGTTGCCTCAACTCTATGCTAAAACACTCTGTATTTTTCACCTGATCTAATTTATGACAGGAGCACTTCAAATGGGCCTAAACGCAAGTCCTTTTGAAAAGTTGTGGGTATGGCAGGTTTGTTATCAGGAGCAGAGTGGCGCAGCGGAAGCGTGCTGGGCCCATAACCCAGAGGTCGATGGATCGAAACCATCCTCTGCTAAGACTGCTTTACTTATAAACATTCCCTGTTCTTACTTGAAAAACTCACACATGTGCTCTTCATGTGTGCCTAAACACAAGTCCTTTTTTCATCCGCGTTACTTTGTGTGCTGGCTTTGTTTTAATGCCGATGCTGTTGTTGTCACTGAAGCCAAAGTAATGGGGGCACAGGCTTTTATTAGCCCCAGTGGCCTAATGGATAAGGCACTGGCCTCCTAAGCCAGGGATTGTGGGTTCGAGTCCCATCTGGGGTGGTTTACAGCAGAGTGGCGCAGCGGAAGCGTGCTGGGCCAATAACCCAGAGGTCGATGGATCGAAACCATCCTCTGCTAAGACTGCTTTACTTATGTACATGCCCTGTACCTACTTGAAGAAAAGTTGCCTCAACTCTATGCTGAAACACTCTGTATTTTTAACCTGATCTAATTTATGACAGAACAGCACTTCAAGTGTGCCTAAACGCAAGTCCTTTTGAAAAGTTGTGGGTATGGTAGTTTTGTTATCAGGAGTAGAGTGGCGCAGCGGAAGCGTGCTGGGCCCATAACCCAGAGGTCGATGGATCGAAACCATCCTCTGCTAAGACTGCTTCACTTATAAACATTCTCTGTTCTTACCTGAAGAAAAGCTCACACATGTGCTCTTCATGTGTGCCTAAACACAAGTCCATTTGAAAACACCTTTGAATAGCAGCTCTTCTATGGCGAGCAGAGTGGCGCAGCGGAAGCGTGCTGGGCCCATAACCCAGAGGTCGATGGATCGAAACCATCCTCTGCTAAACCTTTTTTACTTAAACACATGCTCTGCTCCTACTTGAAGAAAAGTTGCCTCAACTCTATGCTAAAACACTCTGTATTTTTCACCTGATCTAATTTATGACAGGAGCACTTCAAATGTGCCTAAACGCAAGTCCTTTTGAAAAGTTGTGGGTATGGCAGATTTGTTATCAGGAGCAGAGTGGCACAGCGGAAGTGTGCTGGGCCCATAACCCAGAGGTCGATGGATCGAAACCATCCTCTGCTAAACCTTTTTTACTTAAATACATGCTCTGCTCCTACTTGAAGAAAAGTTGCCTCAACTCTATGCTAAAACACTCTGTATTTTTCACCTGATCTAATTTATGACAGGAGCACTTCAAATGGGCCTAAACGCAAGTCCTTTTGAAAAGTT
>NC_138226.1:46260001-46277501 GCF_964197995.2 Scardinius erythrophthalmus
TTTTGAAAAGTTGTGGGTATGGCAGGTTTGTTATCAGGAGCAGAGTGGCGCAGCGGAAGCGTGCTGGGCCCATAACCCAGAGGTCGATGGATCGAAACCATCCTCTGCTAAGACTGCTTCACTTATAAACATTCTCTGTTCTTACCTGAAGAAAAACTCACACATGTGCTCTTCATGTGTGCCTAAACACAAGTCCATTTGAAAACACCTGTGAATTGGAGCTCTTCTATGGCGAGCAGAGTGGCGCAGCGGAAGCGTGCTGGGCCCATAACCCAGAGGTCGATGGATCGAAACAATCCTCCGCTAAGGCTTCTTCACTTATATACATGTTTTTACCCAAATAAAGTCAAGTCAAGTCAAGTCAAGTTTATTTATATAGCGCTTTTCACAACACAGGTTCTATCAAAGCAGCTTCACAGTAATAAATTAGAACAATACATCAATGTTTGTTTCTAGTGGAACGTCTACGTTCGGTAATGCTGATCAATAGTATCGTTGATTGATTAATTTAATTAAATATCCCCAAATATCCCCAACTGAGCAAGCCAAAGGCAACAGTGGCAAGGAACCGAAAAACTCCATCAGGTGACCTAATGGAGAAAAAAAACCTTGGGAGAACCCGGGCTCAGTCGGGGGCCAGTTCTCCTCTGGCGTTTATGAACTAGAGGTCGGATTTAACTGTAGGATTAAAAGTATTATATGAATGCCTGGCTGAAGAGATGCGTCTTTAATCTAGTTTTAAACTGGGAGAGCGAGTCTGAGCAACGAACAGTATCCGGAAGACTATTCCAGAGTTTTGGTGCTAAATGTGAAAATGCTCTCCCTCCTTTGGTGGACCTAGATATCCTAGGTATGACCAAAAGTCTCGAATTTAGTGACCTTAAAGAGCGCGATGGATTATAGGGCGATAGAAGATCGGTTAAATAGACTGGAGCTAAGCCGTTTAGGGCTTTATAAGTCAGTAGCAATACCTTGTAATTAATACGGGACTTTATAGGTAACCAATGTAGGGATGATAAAATCGGTGTTATATGATCATATTTTCTTGATCTAGTTAGAACTCTAGCGGCGGCATTTTGGACTAACTGTAGCTTGTTTATTGAGGATGCAGGACAACCGGCTAATAACGCATTACAGTAATCTAGTCTCGAGGTCATGAATGCATGAACTAACTTTTCTGCGTCAGAAACTGATAGCATATTACGTAGCTTAGCAATGTTTCTAAGGTGGAAAAAGGCTGTTCTTGTAACATATGAAATATGATTTTCAAAAGACAGGTTGCAGTCTAATATAACACCCAGGTCTTTTACTGTAGAGGATGAAGTAACAGGACATCCTACTATGTTAAAGTTGTATTGTGAGAGGTTTTGTGGGTGGTTTTTTGAACCGATAAGTAGTACCTCTGTCTTGTCTGGATTTAATAAAAGAAAATTATGCGTCATCCAATCTTTTATATCTTTAACACACTCTGTCAATTTGGATAATTTAGCGTTTTCATCTGGCCGTGATGAAATATAGATTTGAGTGTCATCAGCATAACAATGGAAACTAATTCCATGTTTCCTTATAATATTTCCAAGTGGTAGCATATATATTGAGAATAATAGAGGGCCTAACACAGATCCCTGCGGCACTCCATAGTTTACTGGAGTTATGATAGATTTTTCTCCATTTAAATAAACAAAATGGTAGCGGTCAGATAAATACGATCTAAACCAGCTTAATGCTTGTCCTTGAACACCAGTATAATTTTGTAGTCGATCTAAGAGTATTGTATGATCTATAGTATCGAACGCAGCACTAAGATCAAGTAAAACTAATATTGAGATACAGCCTTGGTCAGAAGCTAAAAGTAAATCATTTGTGATTTTAACGAGCGCAGTTTCAGTGCTATGATGCGGCCTGAATCCAGACTGAAACTTTTCATAGGTGTCATTTTCTTGTAAGAAAGAGCCCAGTTGAGCGGACACAACTTTTTCTAGTATTTTAGACATAAAAGGTAGATTTGAAATGGGTCTATAATTTACTAGATTATTCGGATCTAATTGTGGTTTCTTAATGAGAGGTTTTATAACTGCCAGTTTAAATGTTTTTGGAACATAACCTAAAGATAAAGACGAGTTAATAATATTGAGGAGAGGCTCTTCCACTACAGGTAACACTTCTTTCAATAGTTTAGTTGGAATGGGATCTAATAAACATGTTGTTGTTTTAGAGGAAATGATAAATTTATTTAACTCTTTTTGTTCTATAGTTGTAAAGCACTGTAATTGTTCTTGCGGCGTGATAATTGAGGCTGAATTATAAGGCGCGATTGAGGATTGAACGTTTACAATTGTGGTTCTGATGTTTTCTATTTTCTCAGTGAAGAACTTCATGAAATCATTACTACTAAACTGTAATGGAATACTTTGTTCAGGAGACATCTGTTTATTTGTTAGTCTCGCCACGGTGTTAAATAAGAACTTAGGATTGTTATGGTTGTTTTCTATTAGTTTGCGTAGATGCTCAGCCCTGGCCGCTTTTAGGGCCTTTTTATAACGTGACATACTGTCTTTCCATGCGATTTTAAAGACCTCTAAGTTAGTTTGTTTCCATTTACGCTCTAAATTACGGGTTTCTCTCTTTAGAACACGCGTAGTATTGTTGTACCATGGTGCTTTACTTTTCTCTCTGACCTTTTTTAATCTAATAGGCGCAACAATATCCAATGATCCAGAGAGAATGGTGCTCATAGTGCTAGTTAATTCCTCAAGTTCATCTGTTTGTTTGGGTTCACTGAGCAGCTGAGACAGATCCGATAAGCTGTTTGAAAAATTATCTATGGTGGATGGAAGGATTGTTCTGCCTAATCGATAACGCGGCGCAGCATGATATATTACAGGAGTACGTAATATGCAAGTTACCATGTAATGGTCAGTGACATCGTCACTTTGTGGAATGATATCTATATCGGTTGGATCGGTTCCATGTGATATAATTAAATCGAGTGTATGATTAAATCGATGAGTCGGTCCGGTAATGTTTTGCTTGACCCCAAAGGAGTTTAATAAATCTGTAAATGCAGCCCCTAACGCATCATTTTGATTATCTACATGGATATTAAAGTCTCCAACAATTAATGCTTTATCGAAGTTAACTAATAGGTCTGAGAGAAAATCTGCAAACTCTTTTAGGAAATCAGCGTAAGGCCCAGGCGGTCTATATACGGTAGCCAAGGCTAGAGATAATAGGGATGTTTTTCGAACATCTAAGAGCGTAACATTTAGTACAAGTACTTCAAATGAAATAAACTTATAACCCGTTTTCTGAGTAACATTGAGAAAATCTCTATAGATTGTTGCAACACCGCCGCCACGACCATTCAGACGGGGCTCGTGCTTATAGGAGTATCCTGCTGGAGTAGACTCATTTAAACCAAAATAATCATTTGGTTTAAGCCAGGTTTCAGTAAGGCAAAGTACATCGAAGCTATTATCTGTGACTATTTCATTTACAATAACTGCCTTAGGTGTGAGTGATCTAATGTTTAGAAGACCTAGCTTTAAAAATTGTTTTTGATTACCAATAGCAACATTTTCTGGTTTAATAACAATTAGATTTTTTCTAGATCCTGCAGTAGATTTATGATTTGATCTCACTAAACGAGGAATAGACACAGTTTCTATGCAATGTTCTACACTATTTATATCAGTTAAATTGGTGCAGCAGAGACTATGATTTGGACTTTTGTTTACTAGTCAAAAGGTATTTAACATTTTGGAGATGTTATCTGACAGAAGATCCGATCCGAATCTGTTTGGGTGTAAGCCATCAGCACGGTAAAGCCTAGGACGCTCCCAAAACAGATTCCAATTATTTACAAAGAGAAGTTTCTGCTCATTGCACCATGACATTAACCATTCATTAAGCGCAAATAATCTACTAAACTTTTCATGACCTAGTCGATACGTGGGAAGCGGTCCTGACACAATAATCGTTATATCAGGCGATGTGCTGCGTACCGTATCGATCAGATTCCTGAAGTCTTTCTTCAAAACCTCCGTTTGGCGCAGTCTGATGTCGGCCCCTCCCGCGTGCAGGACAACGGTTCCGACGCGCTCGTTCAGAATCTCGGGAACGTGAGCAGCGATTTCAGAAACACGAGCACCAGGAAAGCAGTGACTATGCACCTTACTTTTATTTAACGTAACATGTACGTGTCGAACGATGGAATCGCCGATGATCACAGCATCGCGTTCTGTTTCGCGAAGAGGGGAGAAGCGGTTTTGTGTGGATATCTCGAAAACCGGGAGGGTCGGAGAGAGTTTTCTTGGTCTAGACCTGACTCGCGACTTCCGCTGCGGAAAAATCCAGGCTTCGTGATGGCATCCGGAGTGAACGAGACCATGGCTGATCGCGACCTCGACGTTCGGGACCGATGTTGAGGAACGCACGGAGTAGACGAGGTCGGAGTCAGCGGGTTAGTAACATTAATCTCTGATTTGTGTGCCTCGGCACGTGATGTTTCGAGAGCCAAACGCCGGTCTATCAGCTCGGCTTTTCTTACTAAAAGGTCGTGGATCTGTTTCTCAACAGCTTCCAGCTCAGACTGCACCGCGTGCAGCTCAAATGTGTCCTCACCTGCACCAAAAGGTAGACTACTTACATTTGATATATTCGCCATTTTAACAGATGGACAGTAAGTTAAGTTAGCAACGACGCTACCAGTGGTGCTATCAATATTAATACTAATTTATGGCTTAAGTCTTGGATATAATCCGTCTTTTCAGTGGTACGGGTGTAGAGTAGACGCACGATAGGCGAAAAAATGTTTGTTTGTAACTTAAATGAGTGCGGAGAAGACGCGTTCAGCCGTGATCCACGGACGTAACCTATAAGAGTATCCAGCGTTGGATCACAAGGCTTGAGACGCGTCTGCTCAACAATCCGCGTTATAACTATGAGGTGAGGAAAAGTAGAAAATGTTCGTTGTAAGTGAGTTTAAAGAGAAATCAAGAATTATAAATCAATCGATGGAGCTCCAAAGACAACAACGCGCTCAGACGCGACGGATGCGCATTCCCAATGTGGGAGAGCAACTAAAGAGCAACTTCCACATCCTGCTTGTTCGTTCAGAAAATCTGTGTGTATGCCCTATTCAAATGCCTCATTGACTAAGCCACCTGAATGAGATGGAGAATTAGTAGGGCAAGCGAGTCATGCCCCAGTGGCCTGTCGAAGTAGTCGTTCATCCGCGTTACTTTGTGTGCTGGCCTTGTTTTAATGCCGATGCTGTTGATGTCACTGAAGCCAAAGTAATGGGGGCACAGGTGTTTATCAGCCCCAGTGGCCTAATGGATAAGGCACTGGCCTCCTAAGCCAGGGATTGTGGGTTCGAGTCCCATCTGGGGTGGTTTACAGCAGAGTGGCGCAGCGGAAGCGTGCTGGGCCAATAACCCAGAGGTCGATGGATTGAAACCATCCTCTGCTAAGACTGCTTTACTTATGTACATGCCCTGTACCTACTTGAAGAAAAGTTGCCTCAACTCTATGCTGAAACACTCTGTATTTTTCACCTGATCTAATTTATGACAGAACAGCACTTCAAGTGTGCCTAAACGCAAGTCCTTTTGAAAAGTTGTGGGTATGGCAGTTTTGTTATCAGGAGTAGAGTGGCGCAGCGGAAGCGTGCTGGGCCCATAACCCAGAGGTCGATGGATCGAAACCATCCTCTGCTAAGACTGCTTCACTTATAAACATTCTCTGTTCTTACCTGAAGAAAAGCTCACACATGTGCTCTTCATGTGTGCCTAAACACAAGTCCATTTGAAAACACCTGTGAATAGCAGCTCTTCTATGGCGAGCAGAGTGGCGCAGCGGAAGCGTGCTGGGCCCATAACCCAGAGGTCGATGGATCGAAACCATCCTCTGCTAAACCTTTTTTACTTAAATACATGCTCTGCTCCTACTTGAAGAAAAGTTGCCTCAACTCTATGCTAAAACACTCTGTATTTTTCACCTGATCTAATTTATGACAGGAGCACTTCAAATGTGCCTAAACGCAAGTCCTTTTGAAAAGTTGTGGGTATGGCAGGTTTGTTATCAGGAGCAGAGTGGCACAGCGGAACTGTGCTGGGCCCATAACCCAGAGGTCGATGGACCGAAACCATCCTCTGCGAAGACTGCTTTACTTATAAACATTATCTGTTCTTACCTGAAGAAAAGCTCACACGTGTGCCTAAACACAAGTCCATTTGAAAACACTTGTGAATTGGAGCTCATCTATGGCAAGCAGAGTGGCGCAGCGGAAGCGTGCTGGGCCCATAACCCAGAGGTCGATGGATCGAAACCAACCTCTGCTAAGACTGCTTTACTTATGTACATGCCCTGTTCCTACTTGAAGAAAAGTTGCCTCAACTCTATGCTAAAACACTCTGTATTTTTCACCTGATCTAATTTATGACAGGAGCACTTCAAATGGGCCTATACGCAAGTCCTTTTGAAAAGTTGTGGGTATGGCAGGTTTGTTATCAGGAGCAGAGTGGCGCAGCGGAAGCGTGCTGGGCCCATAACCCAGAGGTCGATGGATCGAAACCATCCTCTGCTAAGACTGCTTTACTTATAAACATTCCCTGTTCTTACTTGAAAAACTCACACATGTGCTCTTCATGTGTGCCTAAACACAAGTCCTTTTTTCATCCGCGTTACTTTGTGTGCTGGCCTTGTTTTAATGCCGATGCTGTTGTTGTCACTGAAGCCAAAATAATGGGGGCACAGGCTTTTATTAGCCCCAGTGGCCTAATGGATAAGGCACTGGCCTCCTAAGCCAGGGATTGTGGGTTCGAGTCCCATCTGGGGTGGTTTACAGCAAAGTGGCACAGCGGAAGTGTGTTGGGCCCATAACCCAGAGGTCGATGGATTGAAACCATCCTCTGCTAAGACTGCTTTACTTATGTACATGCCCTGTTCCTACTTGAAGAAAAGTTGCCTCAACTCTATGCTGAAACACTCTGTATTTTTCACCTGATCTAATTTATGACAGAACAGCACTTCAAGTGTGCCTAAACGCAAGTCCTTTTGAAAAGTTGTGGGTATGGCAGTTTTGTTATCAGGAGCAGAGTGGCGCAGCGGAAGCGTGCTGGGCCCATAACCCAGAGGTCGATGGATCGAAACCATCCTCTGCTAAGACAGCTTTACTTATGTACATGCCCTGTACCTACTTGAAGAAAAGTTGCCTCAACTCTATGCTGAAACACTCTGTATTTTTCACCTGATCTAATTTATGACAGAACAGCACTTCAAGTGTGCCTAAACGCAAGTCCTTTTGAAAAGTTGTGGGTATGGCAGTTTTGTTATCAGGAGCAGAGTGGCGCAGCGGAAGCGTGCTGGGCCCATAACCCAGAGGTCGATGGATCGAAACCATCCTCTGCTAAGACTGCTTCACTTATAAACATTCTCTGTTCTTACCTGAAGAAAAGCTCACACATGTGCTCTTCTTGTGTGCCTAAACACAAGACCATTTGAAAACATATGTGAATTGGAGCTCTTCTATGGCAAGCAGAGTGGCGCAGCGGAAGCGTGCTGGGCCCATAACTGAGAGGTTGATGGATCGAAACCATCCTCTGCTAAACCTTTTTTACTTAAATACATGCTCTGCTCCTACTTGAAGAAAAGTTGCCTCAACTCTATGCTAAAACACTCTGTATTTTTCACCTGATCTAATTTATGACAGGAGCACTTCAAATGTGCCTAAACGCAAGTCCTTTTGAAAAGTTGTGGGTATGGCAGGTTTGTCATCAGGAGCAGAGTGGCACAGCGGAAGTGTGCTGGGCCCATAACCCAGAGGTCGATGGACCGAAACCATCCTCTGCGAAGACTGCTTTACTTATAAACATTATCTGTTCTTACCTGAAGAAAAGCTCACACGTGTGCCTAAACACAAGTCCATTTGAAAACACTTGTGAATTGGAGCTCATCTATGGCAAGCAGAGTGGCGCAGCGGAAGCGTGCTGGGCCCATAACCCAGAGGTCGATGGATCGAAACCAACCTCTGCTAAGACTGCTTTACTTATGTACATGCCCTGTTCCTACTTGAAGAAAAGTTGCCTCAACTCTATGCTAAAACACTCTGTATTTTTCACCTGATCTAATTTATGACAGGAGCACTTCAAATGGGCCTATACGCAAGTCCTTTTGAAAAGTTGTGGGTATGGCAGGTTTGTTATCAGGAGCAGAGTGGCGCAGCGGAAGCGTGCTGGGCCCATAACCCAGAGGTCGATGGATCGAAACCATCCTCTGCTAAGACTGCTTTACTTATAAACATTCCCTGTTCTTACTTGAAAAACTCACACATGTGCTCTTCATGTGTGCCTAAACACAAGTCCTTTTTTCATCCGCGTTACTTTATGTGCTGGCCTTGTTTTAATGCCGATGCTGTTGTTGTCACTGAAGCCAAAGTAATGGGGGCACAGGCTTTTATTAGCCCCAGTGGCCTAATGGATAAGGCACTGGCCTCCTAAGCCAGGGATTGTGGGTTCGAGTCCCATATGGGGTGGTTTACAGCAAAGTGGCACAGCGGAAGTGTGTTGGGCCCATAACCCAGAGGTCGATGGATTGAAACCATCCTCTGCTAAGACTGCTTTACTTATGTACATGCCCTGTTCCTACTTGAAGAAAAGTTGCCTCAACTCTATGCTGAAACACTCTGTATTTTTCACCTGATCTAATTTATGACAGAACAGCACTTCAAGTGTGCCTAAACGCAAGTCCTTTTGAAAAGTTGTGGGTATGGCAGTTTTGTTATCAGGAGCAGAGTGGCGCAGCGGAAGCGTGCTGGGCCCATAACCCAGAGGTCGATGGATCGAAACCATCCTCTGCTAAGACAGCTTTACTTATGTACATGCCCTGTACCTACTTGAAGAAAAGTTGCCTCAACTCTATGCTGAAACACTCTGTATTTTTCACCTGATCTAATTTATGACAGAACAGCACTTCAAGTGTGCCTAAACGCAAGTCCTTTTGAAAAGTTGTGGGTATGGCAGTTTTGTTATCAGGAGCAGAGTGGCGCAGCGGAAGCGTGCTGGGCCCATAACCCAGAGGTCGATGGATCGAAACCATCCTCTGCTAAGACTGCTTCACTTATAAACATTCTCTGTTCTTACCTGAAGAAAAGCTCACACATGTGCTCTTCTTGTGTGCCTAAACACAAGACCATTTGAAAACATATGTGAATTGGAGCTCTTCTATGGCAAGCAGAGTGGCGCAGCGGAAGCGTGCTGGGCCCATAACTGAGAGGTTGATGGATCGAAACCATCCTCTGCTAAACCTTTTTTACTTAAACACATGCTCTGCTCCTACTTGAAGAAAAGTTGCCTCAACTCTATGCTAAAACACTCTGTATTTTTCACCTGATCTAATTTATGACAGGAGCACTTCAAATGTGCCTAAACGCAAGTCCTTTTGAAAAGTTGTGGGTATGGCAGTTTTGTTATCAGGAGCAGAGTGGCGCAGCGGAAGCGTGCTGGGCCCATAACCCAGAGGTCGATGGATCGAAACCATCCTCTGCTAAGACTGCTTCACTTATAAACATTCTCTGTTCTTGAAGAAAAACTCACACATGTGCTCTTCATGTGTGCCTAAACACAAGTCCTTTTTTCATCCGCGTTACTTTGTGTGCTGGCCTTGTTTTAATGCCGATGCTGTTGTTGTCACTGAAGCCAAAGTAATGGGGGCACAGGCTTTCGTCAGCCCCAGTGGCCTAATGGATAAGGCACTGGCCTCCTAAGCCAGGGATTGTGGGTTCGAGTCCCATCTGGGGTGGTTTACAGCAAAGTGGCACAGCGGAAGTGTGCTGGGCCTATAACCCAGAGGTCGATGGATTGAAACCATCCTCTGCTAAGACTGCTTCACTTATAAACATTCTCTGTTCTTACCTGAAGAAAAACTCACACATGTGCTATTCATGTGTGCCTAAACACAAGTCCATTTGAAAACACCTGTGAATTGGAGCTCTTCTATGGCGAGCAGAGTGGTGCAGCGGAAGCGTGCTGGGCCCATAACCCAGAGGTCGATGGATCGAAACAATCCTCTGCTAAGGCTTCTTCACTTATATACATGTTTTTACCCAAATAAAGAGCAACTTCCACATCCTGCTTGTTCGTTCAGAAAATCTGTGTGTATGCCCTATTCAAATGCCTCATTGACTAAGCCACCTGAATGAGATGGAGAATTAGTAGGGCAAGCGAGTCATGCCCCAGTGGCCTGTCGAAGTAGTCGTTCATCCGCGTTACTTTGTGTGCTGGCCTTGTTTTAATGCCGATGCTGTTGATGTCACTGAAGCCAAAGTAATGGGGGCACAGGTTTTTATCAGCCCCAGTGGCCTAATGGATAAGGCACTGGCCTCCTAAGCCAGGGATTGTGGATTCGAGTCCCATCTGGGGTGGTTTACAGCAGAGTGGCGCAGCGGAAGCGTGCTGGGCCCATAACCCAGAGGTCGATGGATCGAAACCATCCTCTGCTAAGACTGCTTTACTTATGTACATGCCATGTACCTACTTGAAGAAAAGTTGCCTCAACTCTATGCTGAAACACTCTGTATTTTTCACCTGATCTAATTTATGACAGAACAGCACTTCAAGTGTGCCTAAACGCAAGTCCTTTTGAAAAGTTGTGGGTATGGCAGTTTTGTTATCAGGAGCAGAGTGGTGCAGCGGAAGCGTGCTGGGCCCATAACCCAGAGGTCGATGGATCGAAACCATCCTCTGCTAAACCTTTTTTACTTAAACACATGCTCTGCTCCTACTTGAAGAAAAGTTGCCTCAACTCTATGCTAAAACACTCTGTATTTTTCACCTGATCTAATTTATGACAGGAGCACTTCAAATGTGCCTAAACGCAAGTCCTTTTGAAAAGTTGTGGGTATGGCAGTTTTGTTGTCAGGAGCAGAGTGGCGCAGCGGAAGCGTGCTGGGCCCATAACCCAGAGGTCGATGAATCGAAACCATCCTCTGCTAAGACTGCTTCACTTATAAACATTCTCTGTTCTTACTTGAAGAAAAACTCACACATGTGCTCTTCATGTGTGCCTAAACACAAGTCCATTTGAAAACACCTGTGAATTGGAGCTCTTCTATGGCGAGCAGAGTGGCGCAGCGGAAGCGTGCTGGGCCCATAACCCAGAGGTCGATGGATCGAAACAATCCTCTGCTAAGGCTTCTTCACTTATATACATGTTTTTACCCAAATAAAGAGCAACTTCCACATCCTGCTTGTTCGTTCAGAAAATCTGTGTGTATGCCCTATTCAAATGCCTCATTGACTAAGCCACCTGAATGAGATGGAGAATTAGTAGGGCAAGTGAGTCATGCCCCAGTGGCCTGTCGAAGTAGTCGTTCATCCGCGTTACTTTGTGTGCTGGCCTTGTTTTAATGCAGATGCTGTTGATGTCACTGAAGCCAAAGTAATGGGGGCACAGGCTTTTATTAGCCCCAGTGGCCTAATGGATAAGGCACTGGCCTCCTAAGCCAGGGATTGTGGGTTCGAGTCCCATCTGGGGTGGTTTACAGCAGAGTGGCGCCGCGGAAGTGTGTCGATCCAATAACCCAGAGGTCGATGGATTGAAACCATCCTCTGCTAAGACTGCTTTACTTATGTACATGCCCTTTTCCTACTTGAAGAAAAGTTGCCTCAACTCTATGCTGAAACACTCTGTATTTTTCACCTGATCTAATTTATGACAGAACAGCACTTCAAGTGTGCCTAAACGCAAGTCCTTTTGAAAAGTTGTGGGTATGGCAGTTTTGTTATTAGGAGCAGAGTGGCGCAGCGGAAGCGTGCTGGGCCCATAACCCAGAGGTCGATGGATCGAAACCATCCTCTGCTAAGACTGCTTCACTTATAAACATTCTCTGTTCTTACCTGAAGAAAAGCTCACACATGTGCTCTTCATGTGTGCCTAAACACAAGTCCATTTGAAAACACCTGTGAATAGCAGCTCTTCTATGGCGAGCAGAGTGGCGCAGCGGAAGCGTGCTGGGCCCATAACCCAGAGGTCGATGGATCGAAACCATCCTCTGCTAAACCTTTTTTACTTAAATACATGCTCTGCTCCTACTTGAAGAAAAGTTGCCTCAACTCTATGCTAAAACACTCTGTATTTTTCACCTGATCTAATTTATGACAGGAGCACTTCAAATGTGCCTAAACGCAAGTCCTTTTGAAAAGTTGTGGGTATGGCAGGTTTGTTATCAGGAGCAGAGTGGCACAGCGGAAGTGTGCTGGGCCCATAACCCAGAGGTCGATGGACCGAAACCATCCTCTGCGAAGACTGCTTCACTTATAAACATTATCTGTTCTTACCTGAAGAAAAGCTCACACGTGTGCCTAAACACAAGTCCATTTGAAAACACTTGTGAATTGGAGCTCATCTATGGCAAGCAGAGTGGCGCAGCGGAAGCGTGCTGGGCCCATAACCCAGAGGTCGATGGATCGAAACCAACCTCTGCTAAGACTGCTTTACTTATGTACATGCCCTGTTCCTACTTGAAGAAAAGTTGCCTCAACTCTATGCTAAAACACTCTGTATTTTTCACCTGATCTAATTTATGACAGGAGCACTTCAAATGGGCCTAAACGCAAGTCCTTTTGAAAAGTTGTGGGTATGGCAGGTTTGTTATCAGGAGCAGAGTGGCGCAGCGGAAGCGTGCTGGGCCCATAACCCAGAGGTCGATGGATCGAAACCATCCTCTGCTAAGACTGCTTTACTTATAAACATTCCCTGTTCTTACTTGAAAAACTCACACATGTGCTCTTCATCTGTGCCTAAACACAAGTCCTTTTTTCATCCGCGTTACTTTGTGTTCTGGCCTTGTTTTAATGCCGATGCTGTTGTTGTCACTGAAGCCAAAGTAATGGGGGCACAGGCTTTTATTAGCCCCAGTGGCCTAATGGATAAGGCACTGGCCTCCTAAGCCAGGGATTGTGGGTTCGAGTCCCATCTGGGGTGGTTTAAAGCAAAGTGGCACAGCGGAAGTGTTTTAAACACAGAGGTTTTAAAGAATGAAGATTATGTTTTAAGTGTTAAGGAAATCATTGAAAAGGAAAAAGAAAATGGAATGTACAAGGAAGACAAAAGAATATGGTGGGAAAATGTGAAGTATTTAGTGAAAAAGTATACAATAAAGTACTGTGGGTTAATACAGAAATGCAGGAAAAGTAAGGAAAGGGAAATAAGAGAAAAATTAGAAAAAGAGTTAAATGAGAAAGGAACAGATATACAAAAAATAAAAGAAATAGAGGGAAGTTTGAAGGAAATGGAAGAAAATAAATACAAAGGGGCAATGTTAAGAAGTAAGGCCAAGTATGTGGTAGAAGGAGAAAAGTGCACAAAGTTTTTCTTTGATCTAGAAAGAAGAAGAGGAAAAGCTGAAATTATAAAAGGAATAAGGGGAGGAAGTGGAGAAATAGTAGAAACGAATGAGGAAATATTAAAAGAAATAAAAATGTATTATGAAAAGTTATTCAATACAGAAGGGGTAAAAGAGGAAGAGAAGCGAGAACTTTTGAAGCAAATAAAAACAAAAATTGGAGAAGAGGATAAAAAAGAGTGTGATCAAGACATAAGAGAGGAAGAGATAAAAAGAGCAATAAGTGAATTAAATAAAAAGAAAAGTCCAGGTATAGATGGTTTGGGGAGTGAATTTTATATTGTTTTTAAAGAATTTCTGGCCAACATTTTAAAAGAAGTATATGAAGAGGTTTTTATAAAAGGGGAGATTAATCAAAGAATGGGATTGGGTTTAATGAAATTGATATATAAAAGAAAAGGAGAAAAAGTAGATTTAAAGAATTACAGACCAATTACAATGCTCAACACTGACTTGAAGATTTTAACAAAAGTTTTAGCAAACAGATTAAAAGAAATAATGCCGAGTATAATTAAAACAAATCAAGTATATGGGGTTAAAGGAAAAGATATCGCAGATACAACAATTGGCATAAAAGATATGATAAGGTACATGCATGAAAAGAAGAGAAAAGGGTATATAATTAGTTTAGATTTTGAAAAAGCGTTCGACAGAGTGGAACATGAATTTTTATTTGGTGTTTTAAAGAGTTTTGGTTTTGGAGGGAATTTTATTAAATGGATTAGAATTTTATACAAAGGAGCGATAACAAAAATTAAATGTAATGGGTTTTTAACACAATGTTTCAAAATTACTAGATCGATAAGGCAAGGATGTCCACTGTCAGCTCTTTTATATTCTTTAGTTTCGGAGCCACTAGGTCTGGCCATAAAACAAGAAGCGGGAATAAAAGGAATAGGTGTCGAGGGAGAAGAGAACAAAATATTTCAATATGCGGATGATACTACAGTGATGGTGAAGGATCTAGAGAGTGTTAAAAATGCAATGAGAATAGTAGAGATGTTTTGTAAAGGATCAGGAGCCAAAGTAAATGAAGAAAAAACAGTATATATGAAATTTGGAGGGGCTGCAGATTTAACAAACAATTTTGCTTTTAAGGAAACAAAAGAAATAAAGATTTTGGGTGTTTTAATGGGACTGGATGAAAAAAAGGTAGGAGAAACAATGTGGGAAGAAATATTAGGGGGTATCGAAAGGAGGATGAATTTTTGGAAACTGAGAACTTTAACTTTGAAAGGGAAGGTTTTAATTCTAAATGTTTTAATGGTTTCAAAATTATGGTATGTCTTATATGTGGCTTCTATGCCGTTGTGGGCAGAAAAAAGGCTGAAAAAATGTTTTTTAGATTTTTTATGGGAAGGGAAGCCTGCAAGAATTGCATACAACACTTTAATAGGAGCAGTGGGGAAGGGAGGACTGGGATTAATGGATTTTGAACAAAGAAAGAATAGCTTAAGAGTGAAAATAATACAAAAGTACTTAGACGAGGAAAACAAAGCAACATGGAAAAAAACAATGGAATATTTTTTAAGTAAATGTGGGAATTTTAATCTAGGAGATAATATACTGTGGATGAGAGCAAAGAAATGGATGACGGATGAGTTGCCAGATTTTTATAAGGAACTGTTGAGCGCCTGGGGTAAATTTTTAACAAATGTACATTTTAATCCACAAGGTAGAGAGAACATTTTAAATCAGCCTTTATTCTTAAACAACAGCATTTTAAATCAAGGAAAGGAGATCTTTTTTAAGAAATGGTGGGAGCAGGGAATTACGAGGGTAAGGGATGTTTTATATGAGTTCAAAGAGGGATTTTTACCAGTGCAGTATATTGTAGATGTAATGGAGGAGGCAAAGGAGGATTTTAGCAGACAGCAGATAATAAACTATTATGAGATAATCAAAAAGGCAATACCCAAAGACTGGATAAAAAGAATTGAAAGTATGGAAGAGGGGAAAAATGGAAAAGAAGTGTATGTGAAGTTGGGAGAAAAATTGCATGGTTTTAAAACATGTACGGTGAAGATGTTTTATGTTTTTTTTAGGGATGGTGTTTTTAAAGAGCCGATTGTAAATGAATACTGGGTGCAGAAATTCAAAGATCTAAAACAAGATTGTATATGGAGAAACATGGGGGGGAGATGTGTGGAAACAAAATTGGGATGTTTGGAGTATTTTATTAGGCATAAAGTGGTTTTTACTGAGGCTATTTTAAATAAAATAGGAATTGAGCAAAACGCTCTGTGTAAAGTGTGCCAGGAAAAGGACGAGTGGATTTTACATATGTTTTTATATTGTAAAGAACTGGAGGAATTTTTAAAGAAATGTAAATGTTTAATTAAAGATTTGACTGAGGAGTGGGGTGAAAATGTAATGGAATGGAACAGAGTGGTGATGTTTGGGTGGGAAAAGAAGTGTCAAAACAAAAGGTTTATTAATCTGTGTGTAATGTTAATGAAAAGTGCAATATGGGAGAGAAGAACTGTGGCTAAAAAGGAAAAAATTGTGCTGGATGTTTGGACTGTGTTTAAAAGGAAAACGGAACTATATATTGAAAGATTGTATGTGTATTTTAAAGGTGAAAATATGTTGGATGCTTTTTATGATGTTTTTACTCCAAAAGTTTGTTGTGTTTTAAAAGATTTAATGTGGAAGCTGCCTGGAAGTGAAGGAGATTTTTAAATTATGTATGTAAATGTAAGATGTGTGATGTTTGAAGAAGAAAATCTGTATTTTTTAATTGTATTTATTTTTATTGTATTTTACTGATTGAAATTTCTTAATAAAAAAAAAAAAAAATGGATAAGGCACTGGCCTCCTAAGCCAGGGATTGTGGGTTCGAGTCCCATCTGGGGTGGTTTACAGCAAAGTGGCACAGCGGAAGTGTGCTGGGCCCATAACCCAGAGGTCGATGGATTGAAACCATCCTCTGCTAAGACTGCTTTACTTATGTACATGCCCTGTTCCTACTTGAAGAAAAGTTGCCTCAACTCTATGCTGAAACACTCTGTATTTTTCACCTGATCTAATTTATGACAGAACAGCACTTCAAGTGTGCCTAAACGCAAGTCCTTTTGAAAAGTTGTGGGTATGGCAGGTTTGTTATCAGGAGCAGAGTGGCGCAGCGGAAGCGTGCTGGGCCCATAACCCAGAGGTCGATGGATCGAAACCATCCTCTGCTAAGACTGCTTCACTTATAAACATTCTCTGTTCTTACCTGAAGAAAAGCTCACACATGTGCTCTTCATGTGTGCCTAAACACAAGTCCATTTGAAAACACCTGTGAATTGGAGCTCTTCTATGGCAAGCAGAGTGGCGCAGCGGAAGCGTGCTGGGCCCATAACCCAGAGATCGATGGATCGAAACCATCCTCTGCTAAGGCTTCTTCACTTATATACATGTTTTTACCCAAATAAAGAGCAACTTCCACATCCTGCTTGTTCGTTCAGAAAATCTGTGTGTATAACCTATTCAAATGCCTCATTGACTAAGCCACCTGAATGAGATGGAGAATTAGTAGGGCAAGCGAGTCATGCCCCAGTGGCCTGTCGAAGTAGTCGTTCATCCGAGTTACTTTGTGTGCTGGCCTTGTTTTAATGCCGATGCTGTTGATGTCACTGAAGCCAAAGTAATGGGGCCACAGGTTTTTATCAGCCCCAGTGGCCTAATGGATAAGGCACTGGCCTCCTAAGCCAGGGATTGTGGATTCGAGTCCCATCTGGGGTGGTTTACAGCATAGTGGCACAGCGGAAGCGTGCTGGGCCCATAACCCAGAGGTCGATGGATCGAAACCATCCTCTGCTAAGACTGCTTTACTTATGTACATGCCCTGTTCCTACTTGAAGAAAAGTTGCCTCAACTCTATGCTGAAACACTCTGTATTTTTCACCTGATCTAATTTATGACAGAACAGCACTTCAAGTGTGCCTAAACGCAAGTCCTTTTGAAAAGTTGTGGGTATGGCAGTTTTGTTATCAGGAGCAGAGTGGCGCAGCGGAAGCGTGCTGGGCCCATAACCCAGAGGTCGATGGATCGAAACCATCCTCTGCTAAGACTGCTTCAATGATAAACATTCTCTGTTCTTACCTGAAGAAA